>NC_071099.1:25390777-25393277 GCF_027358695.1 Spea bombifrons | reverse complement strand
TCTGTTTTACCCATCTGTTTTACCCATCTGTTTTACCCATCTGTTTTACCCATCTGTTTTACCCATCTGTTTTACCCATCTGTTTTACCCATCTGTTTTACCCATCTGTTTTACCCATCTGTTTTACCCATCTGTTTTACCCATCTGTTTTACCCATCTGTTTTACCCATCTGTTTTACCCATCTGTTTTACCCATCTGTTTTACCCATCTGTTTTACCCATCTGTTTTACCCATCTGTTTTACCCATCTGTTTTACCCATCTGTTTTACCCTATCTGTTTTACCTATCTGTTTTACCTATCTGTTTTACCTATCTGTTTTACCTATCTGTTTTACCTATCTGTTTTACCTATCTGTTTTACCTATCTGTTTTACCTATCTGTTTTACCTATCTGTTTTACCTATCTGTTTTACCTATCTGTTTTACCTATCTGTTTTACCTATCTGTTTTACCTATCTGTTTTACCTATCTGTTTTACCTATCTGTTTTACCTATCTGTTTTACCTATCTGTTTTACCTATCTGTTTTACCTATCTGTTTTACCTATCTGTTTTACCTATCTGTTTTACCTATCTGTTTTACCTATCTGTTTTACCTATCTGTTTTACCTATCTGTTTTACCTATCTGTTTTACCTATCTGTTTTACCTATCTGTTTTACCTATCTGTTTTACCTATCTGTTTTACCTATCTGTTTTACCTATCTGTTTTACCTATCTGTTTTACCTATCTGTTTTACCTATCTGTTTTACCTATCTGTTTTACCTATCTGTTTTACCTATCTGTTTTACCTATCTGTTTTACCTATCTGTTTTACCTATCTGTTTTACCTATCTGTTTTACCTATCTGTTTTACCTATCTGTTTTACCTATCTGTTTTACCTATCTGTTTTACCTATCTGTTTTACCTATCTGTTTTACCTATCTGTTTTACCTATCTGTTTTACCTATCTGTTTTACCTATCTGTTTTACCTATCTGTTTTACCTATCTGTTTTACCTATCTGTTTTACCTATCTGTTTTACCTATCTGTTTTACCTATCTGTTTTACCTATCTGTTTTACCTATCTGTTTTACCTATCTGTTTTACCTATCTGTTTTACCTATCTGTTTTACCTATCTGTTTTACCTATCTGTTTTACCTATCTGTTTTACCTATCTGTTTTACCTATCTGTTTTACCTATCTGTTTTACCTATCTGTTTTACCTATCTGTTTTACCTATCTGTTTTACCTATCTGTTTTACCTATCTGTTTTACCTATCTGTTTTACCTATCTGTTTTACCTATCTGTTTTACCTATCTGTTTTACCTATCTGTTTTACCTATCTGTTTTACCTATCTGTTTTACCTATCTGTTTTACCTATCTGTTTTACCTATCTGTTTTACCTATCTGTTTTACCTATCTGTTTTACCTATCTGTTTTACCTATCTGTTTTACCTATCTGTTTTACCTATCTGTTTTACCTATCTGTTTTACCTATCTGTTTTACCTATCTGTTTTACCTATCTGTTTTACCTATCTGTTTTACCTATCTGTTTTACCTATCTGTTTTACCTATCTGTTTTACCTATCTGTTTTACCTATCTGTTTTACCTATCTGTTTTACCTATCTGTTTTACCTATCTGTTTTACCTATCTGTTTTACCTATCTGTTTTACCTATCTGTTTTACCTATCTGTTTTACCTATCTGTTTTACCTATCTGTTTTACCTATCTGTTTTACCTATCTGTTTTACCTATCTGTTTTACCTATCTGTTTTACCTATCTGTTTTACCTATCTGTTTTACCTATCTGTTTTACCTATCTGTTTTACCTATCTGTTTTACCTATCTGTTTTACCTATCTGTTTTACCTATCTGTTTTACCTATCTGTTTTACCTATCTGTTTTACCTATCTGTTTTACCTATCTGTTTTACCTATCTGTTTTACCTATCTGTTTTACCTATCTGTTTTACCTATCTGTTTTACCTATCTGTTTTACCTATCTGTTTTACCTATCTGTTTTACCTATCTGTTTTACCTATCTGTTTTACCTATCTGTTTTACCTATCTGTTTTACCTATCTGTTTTACCTATCTGTTTTACCTATCTGTTTTACCTATCTGTTTTACCTATCTGTTTTACCTATCTGTTTTACCTATCTGTTTTACCTATCTGTTTTACCTATCTGTTTTACCTATCTGTTTTACCTATCTGTTTTACCTATCTGTTTTACCTATCTGTTTTACCTATCTGTTTTACCTATCTGTTTTACCTATCTGTTTTACCTATCTGTTTTACCTATCTGTTTTACCTATCTGTTTTACCTATCTGTTTTACCTATCTGTTTTACCTATCTGTTTTACCTATCTGTTTTACCTATCTGTTTTACCTATCTGTTTTACCTATCTGTTTTACCTATCTGTTTTACCTATCTGTTTTACCTATCTGTTTTACCTATCTGTTTTACCTATCTGTTTTACCTATCTGTTTTACCTATCTGTTTTACCTATCT
>NC_071099.1:25363277-25385777 GCF_027358695.1 Spea bombifrons | reverse complement strand
GGCAACTCCAGCGACACCACCCTGAGGGTCCGCTCTATTAACTCTGATGAGGTGAAGGTCATCCACACCCACCAACTGCTTCTCACCCTACAGAGCGACGTCTTTGAAGGGCTCCTGGTCAATCAAAGCGTAGTGACTCTACAGGAACCTGCTGAGTGTGCCGTCCTGTTTGAGAAATTTATAAGGTAAAAAGTTACATTCTAATACATTCATGGTATTTTAAAGGAACCAAAAACTTACTTATGGGCTTGTATATACTCTTATACCGTTAGCTACTGGCAATTGAGTCTGTGGAAAGTTTGGGGGGTAAATCATGAGAATAGGGGCATTTCTCAGTTTTGAAGTACTTACTAGTTTGCATTTTTTTAAATTTTTTTAAAGGTACTTTTATTGTGGTGAGATCTCGGTCCATTTGACCCAAGCTGTCCCACTTCATCGCTTGGCCAGCAAGTACCACGTCGCAGCCTTGCAGAGAGGGGTTTCTGAGTACATGAAAATCCACCTTGCCAGTGAGTCGACCCAGGGCCATGTTGTGAGCTGGTATCACTATGCCTTGAGGATGGGTGATGAGGGTCTACAGGAAAGCTGCCTCAAGTTCTTGGCATGGAACCTTTCCACTGTCATAAGCAGCAGTGAATGGGTGACCGTAAGTGATGACCTCATGGTATCCTTACTTCAGCGTTCGGATCTAGTGTTGCAGAGTGAGCTGGAGTTGTTCAATGCGGTGGAGGAATGGGTCAGTAAAAACAATCCAGACGTACCCATCATCGAGAAGGTTCTCAGATCCATCAGATATGCCATGATCTCTCCGAGTCAGCTTTTCCAGATCCAGAAACAGTCAACGGTGCTGGTTACGTATTACAGCTCAGTCCAGGATCTCTTATTTCAAGCTTTTCAATTCCATTCATCATCTCCTTTACACTTTGCCAAGTATTTTGATGTTAATTGCAGCATGTTTGTTCCTCGGAATTACCTCTCTTCCTCTTGGGGGTCACAGTGGATCATCAACAATCCAGCCAGAGATGACCGAAGCCTTAGCTTTCAAACCCAGCTAGGACCAAGCAACCATGATTCCACTAAGAAGATTACATGGAATGCCCTTTTCTCTCCACGGTGGCTTCCGGTCAGCCATCGACCCGTTTACTCTGAATCCGTGCCAGGAACTTCTCAATCCAACAGATTAGAAGAAGGGAGACCTCGTCTGGTGTTGACTTCTGCCATGAGTGGTCTGGACTTTGCAGGTGTTACTTTCCAGAAGACTGTATTGGTTGGTGTGAGGAGACAACAGGGAAAAGTGTTTGTGAAGCATGTCTACACTGTCCACCAGAGCACAGAAGAAGTGTTTGACTTCTTGGTACATGCTGACCTTCAGAAACGAACTTCAGAGTACCTGATAGACAATTCCCTGCACCTCCACATCATCATCAAACCCATATACCACTCTCTCATCAATGCCAAGTGAGTCTATGCTGCGAAGCAATGCTTGACCCTGCACCACAGCGACATAACCTTTAATTTGCTGCAGGCCACTCGGAATACTTGATTCACAATTAATTCAAAGGGCTAAGTCAACACAAGACTTTTTTTTTTTAACTAGATAGATTTTTCTTCTGTTAGCAAAGTATTTCTTAATACAAACATCGTTTGATCCTGTAGAATGTATTTTTGCACAGAAGTCCACTAAGCAATCCTCTATAACTCTGTCACCCCCCCCCCCAAAGGCTTTCACCTATGACAAATTCATATGGATGGATGTTTCAACCAGCAACTCTATCTCCCAAAAGTACCCCTTGCCTGAAGCAGAAGTATAGAGGAGACGGGGATGCTGGAAGCCATACAGATACCTCCCAGGCAATTGAGGAACTTGGCTTGGCAGAATTTCTGGACAACGTAATTGGCGGGGTTTCAAATCCCATAAAATCATAATAGTAAGTGGTCTACGTTTACCTTAGGAGAAAGAACCCTGTTTAGCTGGTGGAAGTTTAAAAAGCTATTTCAGAATCCAGCCGTAGTTCCATGGCACAGCTTCTTCTAAACACCTTGAGTAAACAAGTAAAAAAAATCAGTAAGTTCCAGTTATCTTATATATAAAAGATAGAAAATCAGTACAAGGTATGCAAAGTTTGAATAGAAACATGTAACAATGCTTAACTTCTGACACTGAATTGTAAATGCAAAACCCTTGATTGTCTCAATAGTGGGCTTTAATAGTACTTCGTTGGTAAGGATACTCCATGTTGGACTCTAATGTAGATGGGGATCTTAGTTATTAGTTTCCTGTAATAAACTACGGTTGTCCACCCATGGCTTGTCTACTTTGTTACAAAGGCATGTAATAATACAAATTGTAACGAATTCCTAATAACACAATATATTGTAATAGTTCTAAAACTGAAATAAAAGAAATGGTGCAAATTGGACAAGCTTTTCACTTTAAAATGACATTAAATCCAGAAAATGAGGTTCTTACCTTTTTAAAATGCTTAATATTTGCAGTCCGTTTTTCTTAAACTATAAAGCTGAATATATTGTGTTAAATATGTTTTAATTAACAATTTATCAAAATAAGCATCAGCAGTCAGCTTGCTTTCTCAGCAAATCAGTTTATTAATGATTTTCAATTTTTAAATAATAAAAAAAAAAAGATATACGGCTTAAACCTGATTTAAAAAAAAAAGAAATTGAGCAATAATAAAGAAAACGTTTTATTTGTAAATAACAAATTAAAACTGTATACAGCAAATGCTCGATGGCAGGTAACACTATGTATTTTATAAAAATTCTACTTAACGTTTTAGGTTTAATTATCTTAAGTCAACCATCTACAAAAAATGTCATTTTGCATTGAATAAGAAATATTGAATGTCTTTCAATTGTAACGTGGGCATTTTTCGTATTTTATTGTTTTAACCACCGGCCACATGTCTTATGCCATTTATTAACTAAACCAAAAGTGTGAGTGTGTGTGTATGTGTGTGTATATATATATATATATATATTACATACAATTACATACACACACACACACACAGTGGGGCAATTATGTTATTTTGTTCAACCTTTCTGGCAAATGTCCCGTTTAACAGTAGTTATGGTTGGTGCATATAAAAAATTTTTGCTGCTTTTATTTATAATTAATAATATTAATAGCACCTTTTGTATTAAAAAAAAATCTGATGACCCTATAACAGGCAGAGTGTCTATAAAACCAATCACGAGGTATACATGTGAGATGATTTAAGCACAATTAATTTAGATACTTGGTGTTTAAAGTATTTAAAATTTTCCGATAGAAACACTGAACAGCAATGGAAAATACAAATTGCATAGCAGCGGTGTTTTTTAAATGATATGTTACAGAAAACTTGTATATTTCGATGTTTTTGATGCTCCTCTGCCATTAGCAATGGACTGCGGACACAAACCCCTAATGCGTATAGCGTACCAGCTTATTCATTGATAAAGCCTGAAAAGGGCTTCTGTACATAGGGGAGGACAAAAACAAGTGTCATTATTTAAGTAATCGAGCACAGGGAGACTTCGTTGGCCACTGCCTACTTTCTAGAGCTGGCCTAAAATGTATGTTTGTGTATTTAGAATAAGACGCCAATTGTGCAAAAAAAACCCCCCAAAAAACACTGCATAAGATATCCGTTTTATATCACAATAAAAAGGTATTTATATGCAAGATACCCGATCGCAGAAGATGACTGTGCTTCCGGGTAGGTGATTGACGTTCTATGGTCTACAAGAGCCAAAAATGCCATTTGTTTCTTTTGTTTTTCTTCCTTAAAAAAATCAGTCTGTAATTTAGTTATAGTGCATAGCATCTAATTATTAAATTATAAAAATGTAAAATAACGACTCATTTAAAATCTCTGCTGGATCTGTTGAGGGTAGCGGTGGTAACAGTAGACATGCCCCCGATTTGTAACGTTCTGGGTAAGAGCCTAGCAGGATAAGTCTCAACGCATGATTGTCCTCCTCACCAAAAATCCACCACAGCTTTCAGAAAGATGAAAGTACCGGAATATAAAATTTAGATGCATTTTATTAATGCTGGTAAAAAAATTACTATTTTCCAGGTCTTTTCACGAAGTCTTGTAGTTAAACAGGCGACGTTCCGTCAGTGTTTCCGAACCCTGATCTCTTTTCCGTAATTGCCTCCGGCGTTTGCATGTACGTAGTTGAAACGCGGACGTTGGTTGGTAGATATCTGCTTCTTGACATTTCCTGTCTGGTTAAGGTGATTTCCTGTGCCTTGCTGGTCCGCCATTTTAATTACAGTTCCTGGGGGGGGGGGGAAGAAAAAGAAAAAACAAACAAAACAAAGTTTATGGTAGTGGGACATGTTACAAAGATGGTCCCCTACCCTTTGCCAGCACACCTCTCTAGCTTTACAACCATTTAGTACATTCAGAGATGCTGGGTCATGATGGTAATCCCATACCCACAAGACTTCCTAGAGAACAAGCATGAATCTAATATTGATCTGGGGGTACCAAGCCCCAGAAGCCTTGTTAATAAAATGTTTTATATACCTAAAATAAAGCAAGAGAAGTTTTTTTTTTTTTTTTTCAGCCATGTCCTCCTAGAACGTTTTCTACTTCACTGACCTGCTTGGTTCTGCGGAAGTTTAACTTGAGCAATCGGGAGCACGACTTTCCCGGGCAGGCGGCTGTTGAGGGTCTGGGCATTGGCCGTGATCTTGTGTTCGGAGTTGCTCTCCAGAGCTCGGATGTGTGGGGGATGGTTCTTTGGTCGGACGAGCTGCAAAAAGAGTTGACTTATTACCATGGGTGGCCCTGGTACCTTTAGCAAGGGTGTTTTTTGTCATGAGGCATTAATAATTTTTTACATTTTGGTGATAACAAAATATTTGACTTGAGTTTCTTACCCCTTGGCCAGTGACCTCAAAAGACCTTGACCTTTTCTTTCTACGTTTCACCTCTAATGTCTCTGGTTTTTGTGTCCCCTTTTTCTGTACTCCCTGCCAGAGGTTGGGGGAATCTCTTTGGTGTTTGCCAGGTCTGGGGGCAATGGCCATCTCCCCCGTGCTGCTGGACAGGTTGTCCTCGCTAGCTGCATGGTGGAGTGGAGAGCTTGGCAGCCGCCGGTCCAGGAACGGATTGTCCTCGCTCTCACTCAGTGAGTGGACGGAGAGGTTGCTCTTCTCTTTCATGGGATGCAGCAATTGGAGGCGGTCACCTTCGATAACCTTGGACCGGCGCCGGGCCGCTTTCACGGCAATACTCTTGATGCCTCTCATGATTTCTCTCTTCTCTGGAAGGACAGATTAGACATTTTGTTATTCCAAAATGGCAGCCCACATGGTAAACATGCATGGCTATGTACTTAAACCCCCTTGGAACAGCCTGATGGTCTGTAATGATGGCGAGTAAATCGTAAGACACCAAATCAAAATTGCAAACTATCCCTTCCATGTTTTTCTTCATTTATAACCAGAACAAGTTCTCGTCCAACTTCAATCCAAATGATTTAATGACAGATTACAGGCTATGGGTACAAAAGATCTTTTATTCCATTATGTGGATGTCTTTCAAGTTAAAATGAGCATTTTAATAAAAAAAATATAATATATTGTAATCGTTAAGGCTGTGTTATAAATATAACATTAATTTATGTTTGTAGCTGCTAATTTTATAGTATAACATCTCAGTGGCCGTTATGGGAAGTATTATGCGGATAGCCAAGAAAGGATTTCTTTTGTATCGCTGTTATTCAAGGTAGAATAGTAATTGGACATCAAGTTCCACAATGTGAATGATATTCTTAATTATGAGACATGCAGTCTACTGTCGTTCCATAAACAGAATCAGGTGGAAAGATTAGAATCTGGTGAAGGACTGGGTTACAAGTTACCGATACATGGTACAGTACGGTAGGAGTTATAAGGTGAGCGATGGTAACGGGAGAAGTTAATACCGGCTATTATTTTATAACAATGCACTTTATACATCATGCTTACCCTGCAGCACGTTACAGCTTAACAGGAGCTACTTACCTTTACCTGTTAAAGTGACCTTGTCACCGCTGTCGGGAGAAGAATTCATATGGCTGCTCATGCTCACCAAATTGTCACGAGCAGCACGCTGAAAGGAAACGTGTAATATGTCATGTTATTCATTAAAACTAATTATGTCATCATCAGCTGTAGGGATCGGGTACTGTTGGCAATATCAGGTTATACAGAAGCCACTAGAGATTGCGACCCACGCTTCTTTCTGGTGTTTTCCATGTCTTTAGCTCATTTTATTACTATTCAACGTTTTTTTGTAGCGATAGGTTTCTGCATCTTTCATTATTTTCTAATATTTTAAAGGGATTTTTTTTGAGCTGTAGATATGATTTGAATTAGAGTTTTTGGTCCAAATCCCACCAAGACTTGAGACCCGCAGGGTCCTACCATGGAAAAAAATGATTTCAAATAAATAAAATAAAATAAATAAATAGGGTCAACTAAAAGCTCTATGGTAAAAAAAAATATATATATATATATAACCTGCAAGGTTAACCCTTAACCAACCTACCTCCTGCCGTACGATTCCATTCACGTGTATTGGGGGTGGGGTCACCACACTAGAGTTCTTAAAGTGACGCGCACGCGGGCTGGTTTTAAATACTTTATTTGTATCGCTGTGAAAGAAAAAAAGATGGTGGTGAAGCTGATCAATTAGATTCTGCACCCAGTATAAAATCCATTGTAATGTCTCAATATCCACATAGCTAAGGAGGAACATTTTCTGTCCATGAATCCTTTGCCTCATTTAATATTCATTTTAATTTTAAGTTACAGCTATACAGGTGTACCCCCTATAGATTTGTAGGAGACCTCAATAGGTTTTCAAGGGATTTTAACCTATAGCAAAGCAGATGGCCTCCCACATCATACATGTATAAGCTGAAGAGCGATTCTGCCAAGTCCCCCTAAGTGTACCGCAGTAGTCCTGATGTTTTGCCACCAAATGTATCTGCTATAACTCGGGCTAACATTGCAGGATTCTCACCTATCTGTTTCGGACAGGAGTCTAGGAAGAATGTTCCTGTATGAATCCCTGATACTCGGATTCCTGTTATCCGATCCAAACGTTCTCACGCTCTCCTGGTCCGAGTCCGGCTCCTGTGAATTTTCTTCTGCCATGAGTTGTGGAAGTTTCGGAAGGGAACTGTTGGTGTCCTGAAAAAAAGTTAATGTAAAAATAAAACCACATCACATTGTTTAAACCGGATTAATTTGGAGTCTTGTTTTGGGTGGCCTTTCCCCGTATCTTATTTTTGATGCCCCTGTTAATACCTTTAGAGCCAAGACTCCCACTTTATCGATGAGGCTGATACGTTCCAAGCTGCCTTCTTCTAACTCCCGAAGGTAGAGCTGATAAAGGTTCTCCAGAGGGTGAGGAACAGCCATGTTACTATCTGGAAAATTGTAAAATGTAACAGTTACTATACGTTAAGCTACAAATAAGTCACAAGCAATATATTTCCTCTTCAACCCATTAACCCATTTTTTTCTCCTCTCAAATATTCTAAAACCCTTCCTCCCCATCATATTTTTCTCATTTCTTCCGTACCGCTGATTAGCCTCCGCTGTTGCCTGATGATTTCATCACAGAGGCAGCGATACTGCTCGAACCGCTGCACCAAGTACGTCTTCTGCCGGATCATGTTATCCTTGAGCAAGGCGTGCGACTGAATCTCGGTGTTTTCGATCTCCAGTTCGTGGACTTTGCATAGTAGGCTCAGTACTTCCCTCTGCTCTTCTGAGCTGATACGCTTTGGAAGAACTTCCTCTAGCTTCCGAGCTCGATGTCGAATATCCTTAAACGTCTTCTCTAATTCAAGCTGAAAATGAAGTATTTCGCAAAATTAGTTTGTGAAGACCTGAACCAGTCCATTTTCTTGCATAATGAAAGCTGAAAACTACACCAAATTTTATAGATAAACTATTAGAACACAAGTGTTTTAAGAACGTTAATAAAACTGTTGTTATGGCGGTTGACTTTCTAATAGAAGGAGCAGTCTACTTTTCCAGTCTAGAACCGTGTCTTGAATCTCTGACGACCCAACTCTAGTTACATGAAGTTCTACTTCTAACGATCAGAACTCTGACATCTCTGGCCGGTGATGTAGAAGATCCAAGGAACAATAAAGTGTCCTCACTTGTAAGAGTAGCTCATCCAGTTTATGTTCTCACATATATCCGTGTTTGTGCTTCTGCTCTTTACATGATCCATCACCCAAAACCTACATTTTACTCTTCAATACACTCATTAAATGTATGAATGGTATCTATATTACCTGTTTAATATAAAGGAGCCATACCATACCTATTGGTTCCTTTACTCTCCTATAACACTACCCCATTTCCCATCCTGATTTTTACCTTTCGCCTGCGTAGCTTGTTCTGGTCCCCCACCAGCGCATGGATGTTCTCCCTGGCCATGGTGACCTCTGGTGGTTCCATGATGTCAGACTGGTCGTCTCCTGTGTCAGAGTCTTTTTCGCTGTCATCCTTGCCGTAGCTTTCTCTCCTGAGCTCTCCTCTCCATTTGTGGATCCGCCGTGTTTTCTCTTGCTCCCAGCTACAACCGTAAAACAGGAACTGACTTTCAGACCTTGATTTTTTTTTTTCTTAACAGAAACAATGTAGCTATAATCGCTTAGGAATTCCCTGTAAGCGTATTACTTTGAATATCAAATTTAAAGGGAAGATGTGTTTAAATAGTTCTGAATACATATGGCAGTAATAATGTAATATACCACCACATCCTCTTGGATTGTAAGCTTTTGGCCCCATCAATGGTATTACGGTAAAAGGAAAAATGATTCATGCATGTCTGACTGGTCTGGGGTTGGGTAGCAGTGGTGGAAACTCATGAAGTCTCCGCCATATCACTGGATGTTCCACCTACTCTGCGATGACGAGGAAGTGGCGTGAAGTTTCCATCTGGATCTCCATGTGATTATTCTCCAGCTCCATAAGCTGCCGGCGGATGTCCATTTGCTCCCGGAAGGCCCTGATCAGCTGCTCTCTTAGCTGTTCCATCTCATGCCGGTCGTAAGGTGAGGAGTGAAGCTGGACCTCCGCTGGAATGGTCACAAAATAAGTCAGTGGGATTAAATGATTGAAGGATCGTAGGTCTGCAAAAAACTTCAGCACTTTCCATCTTTTTATTACTGAGAATGTAACTTATATACCTCACACCACTATGTGTTGTAATATTGAGAATGTTTCCATCATATTTCCATTCTAGGATAGATTTATCACAAGTGATTGTGAATACTCAGTTTTTTTGTTTTCTACACATCCGTTTACCGTTCCCAGAATATCTCGCGTTTAAGAGTATCTAAAATCTGCAATATTTGGCGTTTCCATCCTATAAGAAGCAGGAGGTATGGAAATAATTCCCAAACGTGATTTATGTACTAGATCAGTTCATCAAGATGGAGTTACCTTGGATGTTCCGAATGTCACCCTTCTCGCTCCTCATCTGTTTAAGGCCCTGCTCGTCGATTTTCTCCTTCAGCCTCTGGATCTCATTCCGCAGATCAGAGATGATGCTGGTGTATTGAGCAATGTGGTATGAGACATTGAGAAGGTTCCTCTTGACCTGGTGAACATCAGACATTAATATAGATGAATAAACAAGGTGTTACTGGCAAGAACAACCATGCAACTGGCTTGCACATGACTTAAATTGCATATTGCCCCTACAGTGATATCACAGAGAGCTAGAAAAAGGTTTTTATAACGTATGCATCTTCATTAGTAGATTGAGGTTTTTTTCTCTACACACTTTGACCCAAACGTAGTCACTATTTATGCGGCGCAGGCGGTTACGTGGCATTCAACGACAGTAGACTACTATTGCGATGCGGGTGTCCGTCTGCACATACCCGAGTCTTGATATTTTTGGCACGGTCAGCATAGGTAAGCGTGTTCCGGGACTCCTCGAAGGCACTGCTGGCTGGACTAATGTGAGCAATCATCACGGTACGACTGTTTCCACCCAACGAGTCCTATGGAACGTAAAGCAGACGAGAGTACTGTATCACGACACACTCTAAACTTCCATAACGCAAAGAGCAGAACATTATATCCGTTTGGGCTAAACAGGATTATTATTTTTGCCATCCTCCGTAATGACCAACACCGTAATATTAAACCCCTGACATCGCTACATACAAGTAGGAAAACCTCTCTAAACAACACGAAGAAGAAGAATTATTTTATAAATTAGGAATCTCAAAAAGAAGAATCCAAAATTGTTTATTTTACCCTACCCTAAGGGTAACAGTACATACAATGTAACAAAGAAGACTTGGCTTAGACTAAAAAAACAGCAACATAAAACAAACGTATTTATTGTGACTCGCGGATACATTTACAAAAAAAAAACCCTCAAGAGCTCAGTGCGTGTCGGCGAGCTAATAAACACTCCAGTTGGAAACCATGAATGCCACTGGTCATAAAATTCCCAGGAACTCCTCTACAATAGCGCTATAGAGCTGGCAAGTGTCAGAAAGCGCCAATGGACTCCACGGTTTGAAGAACGCCAATGGCTTTGTTTGCTTGCAGTTCCACGTATGAACAGCATTCTGAAGAAACCATTTTACCGTTTAATGGTTTGTTCAGATAAATTACAATATATGCTAATCACGGCTCCCTGAATGGAGTGAGGTACCTTTAACAGTCTGGTCAGCTTGCTGTCACGGTAGTTGACATACTTGTTGCCACCCCTATCACTCAGGGCGTTAATGCAATTCCCCAACGCCAGCAGAGACCTGTTAATATGGGCTCCTTCCTTCATACGCTGTCCGCGGTTCTGGGTCTGTAATAAATTGCAGATATAAAATTATGGAATAAAGTTATGGAAAAAAATGTGAGGTTCTACTTAGACAAACTATTAGTTGCACTCTCTAGCATGTCGAGAAAATAAAGTAGTGTCGTTTTAAACGTTTCTGTGTACATTTTTATGCGCTAAACCCTTTGGTTTTATTGTCTGTAGAAGATGGCAGCTATTCTAGACATACCACAAGGTGGAGCTTCCACCCTTCCATGAACCCATCAGCGGTTTTGTTGAGCAGCAGAGACTCTTTGCAGAGAAAGCCTTTGTCCTGAAGTTCGCATCAGGTTTCAAATAAAACAGCAGGTTCAGAGAGAGGCCTTGGTTTGGGATAAACACAGGAGACAGCTGACCGCCTGCCCAGATACTCAAGGCATCTCCTCTGAAACAGGCTCTGGCCAAATACATCCACAGCACCATATTGCATAAAGCAGGGACGTAAAGACCTATCATCGCAGGAGAACCCCGAGATTTCCAGTTGTAAAGGAATCCTCCTGATGCGTTCACTGACAAGTTCTAGATTTTTTGGTATGGCACATGTAGAACAAGGTTCCAGAGCTTTCAGGTCTCCATTATTTAGTAAGCATGTGCAATATGGGTGTGGAGGACAGAAAATACAATGAAAACCCACTTTTGGTTGATTTTGGAAATCTAGACGTTTAGGGGGACCTAGTCAGGGCAATGTTGGATGTTCTTACAGGTCCTCATTGTATGGTAGTTACCTGAGATGCCCTCTCTGATCCCGCCAAGTCAATCATGAAGAGGCGTCCCACCCGGACCTCCTGGGTGATGTTCTTCACGCGGCTCTTCTGTCTGACCGTGACTTGCAGTATGGCGTGAGACCGGGAAGAGGTTTTATTGGCCGCTGTGGGTTCCTGTGTCCTTTGCTTATTCCCTTTCATGAGCAGCTGCATGATCTAAGAGGAGAAGGTATTTTATAAAGCATACAAATGACAAGAACAGCCACCTGATAAATGACAAATGGGTAACATTAAAGACCTCTTTGGCATTGATGGTGGACACCTCCGTGATTCCGGCTACTTGGATTATTCCCTTTGAGTCCTCCCGTAAATCCAGATAACCCAGCGAGGGGTTCAGTAGATCCCGGATCATTTCATTATAGATCTGTAGGGGAAGGCGTAAAAAATGACGTTACACACTGACGGCAGCCGTAGGGAATTGTATAGTTTCACCGGCGTGAAGAACGGACAAGCGGTGGAACAGATGAACACCTTCTGAAAACCAGACAAGAACCAGATGGAGCGGCTAATCTTCTTAAATTTCCTACCCAACTAAAAAAAATTAAATGAATTTAATCCCAAAGACAGGTTTACGCAAGGTCTGTGTACTTCTGGCCCTCCGGATGCACTCCGTTGGGTCCATTTTGTGTATATTATATACACAGCCCCTCACATTACGCTCATGTTTGGACTATTCACCATCAATGATGTGCTTTACAGAGGTAAACAATAAAATGGTAATAATTCGCTATTAGTATGACAAGATACCCGGACAAGCAAAATAGGGACTGTCCCAGCCGTGACATTTAAAATATATGTATAAAGTGTCAACCGCAGGTGAAATATTTTATTTGTGATAAAAATAATCCCTTGTCCTGGAGTCGCGATGATGGATCATTTACCATCTGCCTATCCGATTTCACGCTGGTTTCTTTTGAGGTTCTAGAATCCGAGGACACCTGCCTGGTTTCACCCACTCGTGAGTAATGTGCAAATATTGAACAGGTCGTAAAGCCATCGCCACCCTACCCATCCGAGGAAGCAGCATACGCAGCCCGTCCCTGTTCATCACTATGGAGATTATCTTTTCTGTACGCAAGGATGGCTCGCTTGGCCAACACGTAAACGGGTGTCTCGCAATAGGAGGCGGGGGTAGGAAGCCAGCAGAGGAGATGTTAGGAGCTGCACGAGCTATGGAGATGTGTGTTTATCAAAGCCAATCTTATACGTTACACATCGCGTGTGTACACAAAGTTCTTTCACACAGACCTAGGAGTGCATCATGTTATCAGTGTGTATACATTGCACAGACTCCATTTCTAATAACAATAAGGTTTATGAACCTTTCTGTCCCAGGATTCTAAGCCTTTATCGAGATCTCTCCTTCCCAACCTGAAGGACACCACTGAATACATAGCCTCATACACTTGTCACTTACCTCCATATAAGACATAGAAACTTCGTACTCCATGTCATCGCTCGTCTCTTCAATGGCTTTAAAGAGGTCATTAAGTGTCCGAATGTATATTCCAGGTTCCCGGTCGGTTCCCAACATGGTGTAGGTCTTCCCACAGCCTGCAAATACAAAAAGGTGGTAGAGGTGGGCTACAGAGGCATCAGAACTGTTCTTTTAGTGATATAAAAGTAACAATTTGTCGAGTAGAATGGTCAGAATCCCATTGAATTAGATATTTTAAGGATTATACAAACGTTGGTGGTAATGTGGTCAACGTACCTCACTCAAAAACAATTACATGCACAGTTCTTAGGGAAAGACTAATATATATATATATATATAAAATAAAATTAGCCAATATAACAATTAAACAATGTTACATTATGTTAATGAATCACAGAGACAATTCCATAGGAACAATGTATCTAGGAGGGGATGAGAGCTTTCAAACATGGCTCCTGTTTATAAACCCAAATATTGATCCCAAAGGAGACTTTGTGACTTGAAGTCATAGTAACAAGTGATGGAGGCTGGATACCCAAGACAACCATTTTACTTACACTTAACTTGGCACACAGTTTAACCTGTTTCGTCTGCAGACTATAATCTCCGTGGACAAGCAAAACATCCTTATTTTTATTGTGTTCCACTACAGCTACTTGTATTTCTCTGGATGACGGTCCATTAGTAGGTAAAATAAAATATGGAACACGGACATAGTAATAGTTTTAGCTCGGCGATGGTGCGAGGATACAATCTGCAAAATTATTCTCAGATAAAATCATTGTGGATAATTTCTGTGGTTACATTTTGGGCGACATTCCAATATTAATTAGGGAATCAAATATCCCTCTGCGGGTCAAAAAAGTTCAAATAATTCACCTGATCCAGAATTAGCAGGATCCCTTGGTATCCATGGCTGTTCAACAGTATGTGCCCAAATCATTGACCGTTCCCTCAAACTGCTCACAGGTAACAGCGGTCCAGTTAGTATCACTCACCTGGCATGAGCCTTCATTTTTTGGACTCCACTTAGTTTACAAAGCTACTCTACCTTATTTTTGGGGCATAAACTGTCCAGGTATCAACCTGATTACGAGTAACCCGACTCACCTGTGGGACCATAGGCAAATACGGTGGCGTTGTATCCAGAGATAACTCCTTCTATGAGGCCTTTTGTGGTGAGACGGTACACAGTATCCTGAAAAAAAGCAGTAAAGTCTGAAATAAGGACCCTGTGATGAAGATTAAATACGGCATGGTGGTCAATTTTCTAAATGTGTTTTCTGTTCAGACCACGGTTCCGTGGAGTAACCAATGCTACTAGATCTGGAATCAAGGAGACCATAAATCAATAATACCAGTGTTCTCCATGCTGGCTGTGGCCCCAACAAGCATACTTTGGCATACTTTACTTTTAATAGAAGGTAGGTCTGTGTAATAGTTTTCATAAAAGTAAAAAAATAAGTTTACGCGCACAAAAGACAAACTTAATGTACTTATTAAACCCGTAACTAGGTACAAGCCAGCTATTGTAATGTCTTTTACAATAACCGGAACAAGTTTCTACAGAGGAGATCTTGCCTTGGCCATTAGGAGAATGACTTTGTACAGCGATAGGTGGTAAGAAACGTCTAGTCTATACACGTTACTTAGGGGGAAAAAATAGATTTCTTTGTATTCTCATCTAACCAGTTCTCCTGAGCAGCATTTCTTAGTGACAAGGGCAAGAGTCAGACAGAAGAGGAGACCTGGAGATTAATGTAAGTATGGCGGTAACAGAACCCAGAATACAAAGAGGCAACGTGATCCCTCCAAGGAGGTAACTCTACCTCTCGCTCGCCTTGTGTTTCCTCTCTACCTTTCTCGGCTAAGAGACTCTATGTCAAGGGCAAAGACAAGAAAGGGAGAGTGACGAACAGCGAGAGCAGAGGCAGCCAAACATGCAACGGAGAAATCGGCCAGCCTGAGGACGAGGAAGGACTCTATAGATAATCATAAATAAAAGTTGGACATAGAGATGTAAAGACGACAGCTAACTACGGTAGAAGTTTACTGCGCCCTCAGAAGGGCTTCCAATCAGTTCCCCCCCATTCCTTAACATCCATTCACTTCACCATCTCCAGAAGGTGTTGAGTGTCCAATGCCACCAACGGCCAAAGCGGCTCATGTTATGACAAGTTCTAGACACGAGGCTAAGCTGACTTTTGTAGCCTGGACAAATACATCAAATAATTGATCAGATATCGGCATCAGCACAGTGCGATATATTAAAGAATTTTTGGCTCTAGCTAAACGTTAGGTTAATTGACCCCCCCTCTAGTAAACTACCGATTATAAATTGTGTTACATTTTAAATCTTTTTCTTTTGTTCCTTCTTGATCCAGAATGCCCAGGGCAACCTTAACTCAGGTTAATCTGATCGCACCGTCTGTAACCCTGGTGAAATATCTTCACCGCTCTTAGCTCTGCTCCCATTAGACTCATTCCTAGGAGTCCTAGTCTCAGCAGATGTCTAAAACTCTCGCAAATCTCCTTAATCACCCTTATAGCGATGGCACCTACCCACTATCTTTCAGCCTCCTTAACAATAAGCACGGCTTCCTAATGCCTTATTTCTTTTGTTGTCTCTAATTCTGCACCATGGTCACAGCCTAACCATCTCTTAAAGATCCCAGAATACCTTGAATGAGCTAAACATAATTGTGAAAGGTGCTCCCTAGCGCATTCTTTGTTAATTATTCCTGGAAAACAGAGCTGTTTGCTCTCCTCGGCACCCGGGGGAACCTAATACACCAGCTGAGCACCACCATGCAGACTCCCGCTATAGCCGGCATGCTTCGAGTACTGACCCATGGGCTGGATGCTAAGATGCCATTAGATTCTGTCATTTTATTTTGTAAGTGTAAGTTGTTAATTAAATTGTTGCAAGGTAGGCACACAGGACTAGACTCCAAGGCTTGCCATTTAATTTATTTTACTCGTATAGTAAACACAGACAAAAAGAACTCCGTATTAAACCCTGGTAAACAACAAAAAAATAGTAATTCTGGAATCCAGGGCATTATATGTGATGTTTGGTGGCATGTCGCCTGCAACTTTATTAAATTAAATGCATGTCCTGATATCACAAGCAAGTCATGAAACCCCCACATGTTTACTTCTCTTCTTGGTCCAAGGAATGACTCCTTCTGGGTGCATCACATTACATCTAATCTTGGATGTATACATTACACGGTTCTTACATGTCTATCTAAAAACAACCACAAGTTACGGTTTCAGTATCTCTTCTTCAGACCGGTGTCATAGCCGTCCTGATCAGACTGAGTCGCTGAGTAATGACAGCATCGTACCTGAGTCGCTGTGTAATCAAAGGCCACGTCAAACACGTAGGACTTCTCCCTGGACCGGTTGGCTCTTAAGATGTCATCCGGATCTTCCATCGGGTCCATCAGAACCACCATCTACAGCAATCACAGAGTCAAACACAGCAAGATTACAAGTGATTCTGTCAAACAATGTATGTGAAGAACATGAATATTTGGCATCTGTGTTGACCTACACAACCTTCGATATAATCTGCTCAGACAAAATATCCCTACAAATAACAAAGTGGATTCAAAAGGTTCTGGGAAATGTCAGATCTTGGTGCGATGGTTCTATGAATACATTTACTTTCTTGGGGCAGTGGGTATACTGTGGGCAAACCTCAGCAAGGCAGGCTTAGAGTTCTATCGGTGGAAAGTAAGGTCACCAACTGATCAAAATGTCCAAGAAGAAGAAGAGTTTCTAGATACTGAATGTTTCTTTCCTATTTTATGTTTTGTTCTTAGAGCCACACGGGGTGCGAATGCAGGATGGACGTGGGAATAGAAGATGCTCTTAACATTATGTCATGGAAAACGTTGTCTTACTTTCTTGAAATTTGATTGTAACTTGGCTCTAGTTGGATTGCCAATTTTTAAAAATAATTTGATGACTCAGGGAGATTATAATTAAAGGGTCTGGGTTCGGCGTTGTGTAGCGATGATGGAGGTTGAATTCTTGTATCGCAGATAAGAGATGCCAACTCCCTCATAAACACGATGCCAACTTCAGCAGACACAGGCTCAGTGTTATAATGGACAATGGGAATATTCTCTGCCTAATCACAGGTGGAATGGTCCAATTTCCAATCTGGAACAAAGCTGAGTATTTAACTCAAGGACAAATGATACCATGGGACAGAACGGTGCTCCATAGAGGGTAACAATGTTACAAAAAAGGGCACAATTGCCTTCCAAATGAGCTCATGTTCATGACCGTGTTTAGCGCAAGAAGGCCGACGAGCAAGCAGCCATCTTGATCTCCCACCAATCCCCCTACGGTTTTGTGCTAACGCTGTATGATATCATCGATATGGCAAGAACTTAATTTGAACTACGATGCGTTAACAATGTTAACACAAACCTTAAAGCGGTAGTAACATCTCAGTACAGGTTTAGTTGAGACATGTGTATGTTCCAACCCACAACTTGGATGTTGGCACGGCAGCTCACCTTTTCTCTCTCATTTTTGGAAAAAGGCTCACCCCTTGGCCACCATCTTTATTTAATTTTCCCCATACAGAACCATTCTTATCATATTGAACTTTTGAAGACCAACAAAGAGTTACAAATGAACACAAAATTTGCGTATTTCAATTGCGATTGTTGCTAACATTCTCCAGGCCTAGAAAACCATGACAGAAATAACTCAAGAAAAAGTGGCGTTTCTTGGGATTTTTCTTTTATTGCATATTTTTTTTTTCTATTTATTTCACAAAAAAATAAAAAGCGTGTAGTAGTCAGGTTCCTGAAGTCTGTTCTGTCCCTTTAAAGCACTTTGCTTTCTAAAGGGTTTTCCAAGCATCCTTCTGTCAACGAGGGGCTTAACGTAATAATTTCCAGGCCGCCGTAGCAAATCTCTCTAATTAATTGCGACACTTCTCTGAGAACATACGACGACACACTGGTGCGAGCCACGGCGGACTAGTAATCTTGTTGAAAGCAGAACAGGGCTGCCGTTATTTCTCGATTCAATAAGCCAAAGCCATATTTAAAGGAGAACATCCCAAAGCACACGATTTATTAGAAATGTCAGTGTTTTTGGTAACAAAGAAGTTGTATCCGTGTGCCATTCTCACCATTCATTCAAAAACCCACAACATAGATATTTTTTTCTGTTTTTAACACATTTGCACAACAGGTGCGCTTAAAAGAAAAGGATTTGACCGTTCACAAAAGTATTCCAGTTCAAGTATGACCACCACCCCATGGGTGATCTTAATGGTGGGTAGCGTTAGGGGTCAACCACACAACAGGTTTCCGGGCAACGCGTAGAAATTCCTTTCAACCAGGATGCGTCCAGCTTTTTATTAAATAATTACTGGCTTGGTTTCCTTTTCTTTTTTTTAAAGCTTTCACGCTCAATGACAAATATTATAAAGTTCTACTTTAAAGGTGTTGTTCCATCAAGATGCCAGAGCAGACCGGTGGCTCGGCCCCAGAGAACATGCCATCGGGTATCATAAACTTGTGTGGGTTATGGAGTTCAAGAACTTAAGTAGGGTTCCCACCAAACATCTCCTATTTTACCAATTTCACAAAGACCAACAAGGCTGGTGGTACAAGGTCCTACACTTTTGACCAAGTTACGGGTGCTTAATATATTATATATACATACATACACACACACACACACACACACGCGCACACACACACACGCACTATGCGTTCTAAGGGCTGTGATCTAGATACTGGAGCCGTACGTCGCGGCTGATCGTGGTCAGCATGGAACGCGTTGGGTTATCCTCCTCCTGGCTGTCATACATTGAAGGCTTCTCACCTGCCATATGTCAGCGTTCTGGCTAAGGCATCGAAGCATGCGACTGGTGACAGCAGGAAAGGCTGCCCTGATTAAAGGTGGATATCTAATCCCACACATGCCCAGGGCATTGATGCTTGTTAACAAGACAAAATCTCCCATCTAATCCTTCCAGTGCCTGAGGGTGTCAGCAGTCCATTGCTGACGGTACTAAAAAGTAAATTAAATTAAGTTAAGACACATTGTGGATCAAATCTAATCAAAAAAGACTAAAAAGGGGACTGGGAAACTCTTGCCTCCTTATCTTTCAACCGATTGGGGACAATCACTCTGTTTGCCCCAAATCCCTGATGCCCCTCTTTTCTAGAAGCTCAGAATGTTTGTTGGGCACGAGGGTATCACAGGGTTCTACAGCCCTAAAATCCATAACGATTTAGCTTAAAATAGGTGTATTCATTAAATACATTAAGTTGAGGAAATAAAATAATTTCCAGTTTACAAATGTACTTATTTCCACAAATACCTATCAATGAGGCCAGCTAGGAAAAAGCCTTAATGCCCCGTCCGACACTCAGAGAAATGTTTTGATGGATATTTGAACAAAACGGGTAGGTGGTCGAAAACATTTTCCTGGGGGGTGCATTTATAAGATGCACTCTGAGCAGGAAGCTGCTCGAAGACCCAGCAGGAAGTAAAGCACACAAAGCAAAACTGCTCCCCCCCATAGTTTTTGAGGTTATCGGTATGAATTCCTCATTGGATTCCTTTCGGGATGGAGACATGGCGCGCTTGCGTGTCGGAATACAGAACGTGCTGTGATTCTCCTACACACAGGCTGTCTATTCTCTCAGCTCAGGGGGAGGAGGTGGAGGTAAGGCACCTGCCGCAGGTAGTAACGTGCAATCTACACCCCCCATCTTTTTATCCTATTGATCCCCTGCCAAAACATTCCATCCTCCAGCCGGCTCCCGTCTGTCGGGCTGTTACCGTAGCAACAACAACAAAAAAACCAGCAGCAAGCGAGCCTCTGATACAACGTATCGGTGTATTATTCAATGCCATCTGGGCTTCTGTCTGTGCCTTAATCTGTCTGCTTCTATCCTTTCTTTCTCCGTCTTCTGCTTTGCAATTAATTTTAATGGACCGGATTACTCGTCTACAAGGTGTTCTGTTACATCTACTAACTGTATTGTTTCCCACTCCACTAAAAGGGAAAGCATCATATAAGTGTATTTTTCCTAATATTTGAAGTTAGGAACCATTATTTTATAATCATAATCCCTCATGGACTTTCGTTAGTCAGGGGGTTATTAAGACCAAGACATTCTATCAGCTATTGCATGTCAGTACTTTAAAGGATTTGCCTAGCTCAGTCTGCTAGGCAAATGCACTTAACATATCCAAAAGCCAGACATATGACAGCTTTTTTAACCCCTTTGTTACCCTATGGATGTACAGGTACACCCACAAAAGATGTGGCAAGGTGTGTGTTTTTTTTCCCATAGCACCAGGGGCATCGCTGGCTTCCTGCCAACCAATTGTGTGCAACGGTGCTTGGTGTGAGCACCAGTACACCATTATATAACGAATGCCCGATCGAGGGCATTTTTTTTGGTTGTTCTAAAAGAAATTCTAAGCAAAATTGCAAATTGTAGTATAGATTTTTTGGATACTTACACACAATTTTTATTTTGCGCGTTTCTATGGTTTCAAACGAAAGCCTTATATTTTTAGAAATAAATTAAATTAAACCTTATTAAACCTTATTAAACCCACATATGGTAAAAATGGCAAAAAAAAACCCAAACTGTTTTAGAATAAGAACAACAACAAAAACATACATTGGGAGTCCCCTTTAAATTTCACTGATCCGTGAATGTCCCATAGCCTGCGTTTTACAATACTGTATGTGGAAAAACTGCCACAAACAGAAGAATTATCCACTTAACGCTAATGACTTTGTCCAGCTGGCCGACTTAACGTGAACTCTGCAACCCTCAAGCAAAATCTACCCCAAGCGGTGATACTCCATGCAACTGTATATGTAATAACAAGCTGCGGTGTACATATAAATATATATCTCAATCACACAGCTTTATAATAAGGCACAGATGAGTGAGAACAAGGCTGGCGTAATACGCAGAGATATGCAATATAATACAGAAGTGTACAATACACTAAAATGTACATTTTAATATGCATCTATAAAATGATACAGATTACGGGGCTTTCACAAGGGACTTTTTTCCAGGACATGTATAAATTATTATCATATGTTGGCAATCAGTCTCTCTCGATCACATCTGCTGGGAGGCTGTTCCACTTATCTACCACCCTGTCAGTAAAGTCAAACTTCTTCACATTCCATCTAAGACTCTTGTTTTAGATTCTGGTAACATTTCTCCTCTTGTTACGTTACGCAATAACACACAGAATCGTATCAATATAATACAGAGCGTGATGTTGATTAATAACCATCATAAGTCAGTGCAGGGGCCGGTATCAGCGATTCACAGACGTCATACCTGCTCGTCCACCCTGTGGGCGATGATCGTGGCTCTTTCCACCAGCTCGGTCTCATTAATGGGCCGGATGCGGAGGGCAACCTGTCCGGGAGACAAACAAAAAAAAAAGCGAGGTTAGTGGCAGTAACACAATGTGCTCAAGCCCCACGCTGCCTGCTAGGGCTCTCACACCTAACTGCATCCCAGAAGCGGTTAGAGTGTAAGCTCTTGGGACTAGAGGCATAGTTATAACCATGGGGGGGGATAAACATACGAAACGCAAGAATTCATTGGCCAAGAATACATTATGTACCCAACAATGAGCCATTCGTTCACCGGACCACCATCCGACAGGCTGCTGGGATAGGATAACCACATTTTTAGGGGTCAAGTTTTAACGACATCAACACTCCTAAACAATACCCGGGAACTTTGTAAACTAACGGATCCTGGGCTCAAACTATTAACCATTTAATAGCTCGAATACCGATCATCATGGAATCCTGGACTTGTCATTATTTAATTTACTTCTCATGATTTGCCTAATTGAGTCACCTGCATTCATGCAGGGATATCAACCATAACATATTGGGAGCAAAAGCACCAATACCAATTGGGAGTCTTTTATACGATCACAGCCTTATAGAATAGGAAGGAGTCTGTGTAAGTACTCAATTCCAAAATTTACCAAATGCTGTATAATTTAGCCCATTTGGTTACCCATTAATTTAAAGGAGCCTTCCCACTGAGAACCTGCCCTTAACTCAGCCAAGGAGAGCCCTGTGTGAGTGAGGACTCAACACACAGGTTGGACTTTTTATTAACCCCTCACCTGCCAGGGAAACCAGTAAATTTCAAGTGCCAAATCCGTCACTTTGAGTGAATTCCCCGCAGTTAATCCTACGGTTACAATGTAATAAATAAACTCTCTGCAGCTCAGCCAAACCAAAGCAGCATACAATAGCAGAAAAGATTTATGTTCCTACAGAACAATAGCTATAAAAATCTGATAAAAAAAAAACTCAGCAAGATATATAATAACCAAAACGTAACCAGCGCAACTACTTTTTCAACACCCAACCGTTCCT